>NC_044909.1:24751108-24796108 GCF_001633185.2 Quercus lobata
CAGGTACAACAAAGATAAATATGCCTGTGTGAAGAGCTTCAAGAACGAGCCTTTGTCTCAGCTTACTCCTAGGTCGAAGAAATGCAAGCTTTATGAAGGAAAAGATGAAACTCCTGCCCCCCTCATCTCTTTTTGGCACCCCATCTTCTCCCACACCTTCTTTCGAGATGATAACCTTCACTACTCCAAGCACTTGCTCCAAAGGGAAGGGTAAGGCTGGCAAGAGTGTTTGGGAAGATCTTGCCATAGCCCTTGGATGAGATCACATAGTTATTACTGTCGACGAGCTTAAAGGTCTCTCGTCCATCCCTTCTGAAAGTTCAAAAACGTGTAAAAACACCTTTGAACGTTTAGACCCCCAAATAACAACTTAATCAATTCAAGCAATATGTCAAACAACTAGTGTGCGGAAACTTAACATATGCTATCATACGAAATTGATTAAATACTATCTAAGCCATAACAAAATAAAATCCACAGCAGATAATTTAAAGGCAAAGATAGAGGAAGGAAGATGCAAACACAAAGACAACACGCGATGTGTTATCGAAGAGGAAACCGAAGTCCTCGGCGAAAAACCTCTCCACCGCCCTCCAAGCGGTAATCAATCCACTAGAAAATATAGTTGGGATACAAGGACAGCAATAGACCCTCCAAGCCTAATCTACCCAGTGCACCTAAGCCCTCCAAGCTTCTTGTTCCAACGAGGTTACGCCGAACCTTTTTCTTTTCTAGCTTCCCGGATTCCGCTACTAGACCGTAGCATCAACCAATGAAGATTGGTTCCTTCCTAACTGCTTCCCAGAAATCCAAACAGCAGTCTCACAATGATGATGATGGTGAGAACCTGGTTTGGTATAAAGCCTCTCAAGGATTTGACAATGGAGAGGAAGAGAGTTGAGGAATTTGAAGAGTCTCTAAGGTATAGATTGTGTGTAAATCAATCTAGTTTTTCTCTAGGGTTTCTCTCTCAAAATTCTCTCTGGAAGCTCTCTTTCAATCGTGGGTAATAGGGGTATTTATACTGGAGTGGAGAGGAATGTGAAACGTCAGAATTCTACAAAACAGGGGTGGCTCGCAGCTTGACCTCGCGGCTTGACTAAGTCGCGAGATCCAGTCGCGAGATAACCGTATGGCCAGTTGTCCTGTTTTGTCCTGTAGTGCTCCAGCTAGCATGACTGTTCATCTTCCAGCATGCTTGGCTCGTGTGTGCTTCTGGCGGCTTGCAGCCGCAAGACACCCGCGAGACTCAGCCGCGACACTCTGTTTTCTTGCACACTCTTGAGAAAACTTCACTCTATCTCACTCACTACCCTTACATCAAACCCACCTAAATACAGGGTTACTAAATGCTGAATTACAAGCAAATTTGGCACGGAATAAAGCCAATAAGATGGTTGAATAAATTCAACCTTACACCTTCTTACGAACTGGTCAATTGTCACATTCATAAACTGGTACAGGTATTTTACTCAGCTACTTTTTATTGCTGATTGAGTATTTACTATTGGAAAAACACATATTTGTTTCGTATATAATACATACGCAGCGGAAAATTAACAGATTTACTTCATTCGCAATTGATAACATTTACTATGTAAATTTCAGAATATAAGAATAAGAGAGTATACCCTTGGCATGGTGAATTTCAAAATAAAGATTAAAAGTACTTAGGAACACTTTTAATCTGCACTCCAATTCCACTTGATACCCAAGAATTGTGGTCTCTCAATTAGTTTATATGTACGTGCTCAAGGGAGAATAATAGAATGTCCAACACTCATATACAAACCATTTCATTCTCATACAAAATTCTGTATGTTTCTTTCCTTATAACTGATTATCTAATTGGGCTAGCCTTTTGGGCCATTCCAATTGGGCTTTAGTTTGTAGCTTGAAATGGAACCAAAAAGGAACAAATAAGACACTAGCTCTAATGGGCCTTGGGGTTTTCTGTCAACTCTTGACAAGTCCAAAGTTACCATTAGTTACATTTAATACCACTATATAAATATAATTGCACTCTAAGCCTTATTTTTAAATTATATCCCAAGACTTTATTATACATGCAATCCTTTCATAAAATATTTGAAGTAATACAAAGACATGTAGGTTGACTGTCACTTTGAAGATTACTACATTTTAATCCTTGAATACCCGGTTTAATCTTTTAAGTTATTCATCATATATTTATGAAATCCAATTTCATAAATATATACTTTAGTAACTCCTTACTAATGTAGTTAGGCCTAACACTCTGAATAACCAAACCCATTAAACTTAACTCAAGGGAATATTTTATATCTCCATTAAGAGATTATGAATTCCATCTTGAGAATATATGTTCCATCAACACTAAATTTGGCTGCCCAACATACTGAGGTTTTGACCGTGACTTTAGATCTCATTCCTGATATATCAAAGCAACCTACAGTTAATGATCAGGTCCATTATTCTCTCAGGATTAAGAGTTGATGTAAATAGAATTCGTGAGATTAATTATTCATTTAACAGTCGTTAGGAGAATAATAAATCTCACAGCGATCCAGTTCAATATGTCTTAACTCTTAAAACATATCAACATATCAACATATCAACTAGAAGTCTCCACTTCCATGATCAAGACAAATCATCTTAGTTGATATGTTATAGTCTTTCCAGATGAAATGCCTAATTTCATCACCGACTCCAAGCTAAAATTCTAAGTTTACAAAGAACTTGTGACTTATATCTTCTGTAACTAAATCACATACTATGTGTCTCATGGACTATATGATAATGTCCAAATATTCATGTTACCATTATTTTAGATAATAATAAAACAACTTTATTAATTACAACATTAAGTCATATATAACATCATACAATAGGATTTAAGGGCACTAATCCTAACAATTACACTTGTTAAAAGTTTGGACCCTTCCTTCGTTTTTCAAGTTCTTGGTGAATCCCTGTGCTTGACGACAGATTACCTGAGTAGTGAAGAGAAGGTAGTGGTGGACTCAATTGACTCAATTGAGGTTGAGAGCTCGATGTTAAGAAAGGATCTGATCGAGGCAATGGATCTAGTGACGAAGGCTAAGGAGAAGGTGAAAGATCTCAAGGATGCACTGAAGGTGGAGAAGAAGCTCGTCATTCAAAAGGATAAGGAAGTTCATTCGAAAGGATAAGGAAGTTCAAGCTGCACTTCTGAAGACAGACGAAGAACATGAGAAGGTGATCACCAAATTTCTTGAGTTTGGTCGCTTTTCTGATCTATAATTCGTCTAGTACTTCAAAGGCTTTGAGCTTCTTCATAAGTGGATGATGAAGCATCATAGCCAGGTAGTAGACTTTGCAAATCTTGACTTCAAAGCCATTAATACTGAAATCCTTGTCGACGAGACTAAAGAGAAAGAAGGTGAAACTGTTGTTGATGCTGCTGTAAGAGATGGTACTATCACAGGTGGAGTTGTGGACGAGGCTCATATGGACAATGACCATGTTGAGGAGGTCATCACTACTCCTTGAAAGAAGATTTTTAATAACCTCTTCTTTTTTTTTCTTTTTTTTTAAGACTCTGGTTGCCTCGTGTTTTGAGGTTTTAACTCAAAGATAATAGATGCCTCCTGTTTTGAAGCTTTAATTTAGTAACAATGAATATTTCGGATGCCTCCTATTTTGAGGCCTTTGTTTTTATAAGCAATGCCTTTGTTTAGGCTTTATTTACTTATTTAGCCTTTGCTCAAGAAGTTTTGTTATGGCTTAAACCTTATAGTTCTTGTCATAATATCGAACTTCGTTGTTTGAGGTTCTTTTGACCATACATGGCATTCCTTTGGGAATACATGATCTGAACTTGAAGTTTTTCGTCATTGATGTCATACTTCAATGGTTCTTATCCTTTGAATTCCTGTTGTGTTTATGTTTTGAACTCATTATTAGAGTTTTTACTATGTTTATGATTTCAACTCGTTATTTAAGTTTTTACCATGTTTGTGATTTAAACTCGTCATTTGAGTTTTTACCATGTTTGTGATTTAAACTCGTCATTTGAGTTTTTACCATGTTTATGATTTAAACTCATCATTGGAGTTTATACCATGTTTATGATTTAAACTTGTCATTTGAGTTTTTACCATTTGGTCATGGATATCTCCTTCTCATCTGTGAACTTAACCTTGAAGCTTTGTCAAACTTATTGAAAAAGAGATGGCTTACAAAGCCTTATTATTTCATGCACCCTTATTCATGAAGGGATTACAAGGAAATTACTGAAAACAACTTGACCAAAATACTTGAAAGGAAAAAATGCTTAAAGGATACAATGAAATCTCGCTTATCTGATGCATCGTCAAGCAAGGTACTCCTATAGAAGGAGCTTATTAATCCAAGTACTTCTTATTGATAGTACTTCTTAAGATGTTCCACATTCTAGAGACATGGCAGTGGATTGCCGTCGAGGTTCTTCAGGTAGTAGCTTCCTCTTCTTAAGTAACGAATGACCTTATATGGACCTTTCCAAGTAGGGCCTAACTTCCCCTGAGCTAGGTCCTTAGTGGCTTGTGAGACTTTTAGCAGTACCATATCATCGGGGTTGAACCCTTTAAGCTTTACCCTCTAATTGTGGTACTTTTCCATCTTCTGCTGATATAGAGCCATTCTCCGAGCTACCTCGTCTCTGACCTCAAGTAAACAGTCCAAGTTGAGTCACAGCTCGTCATTTTTTGAACCTTCATCATAGTGTGCTCGCCTAAGACTAGACACCCCCACTTCAATGGGAATGACTGCTTCTATATTGAAAACCAACTTGAATGGAGCTTCTCCTGTTGGTGTTCTCGTAGTTGTCCGATAAGCCCATAGTACCCCTGGTAACTCTTTTGGCCATGCAACATTTGCCCCCTTAAGTCATGTTTTGATGAGTTTAAGCAAAGAACGATTTGTTACCTTTATCTGCACGATTTGTTATCAAACTGTCGACCATTATCAGAAATGATCGTCTTTGGGATTCCAAACCTGCAGACAATGTTCTTCTAGACAATGCTCTGGATCTTGCCTTTAGTGATTTCTGCCAATGGTTCTGATTTAACCCATTTGGTGAAGTAATCAATAGCAACGAGCAAGAACTTAACCTATTTCTTCCCTTGAGGGAGTGGGCCAGTGATGTCAACTCCTCATATGGAGAATGGCCAAGGTGAGGAGATGCTCATCAGTAATTCTCCAGGAATGTGCTGCACATTTTCAAACTGTTGGAATTTATTACATTGCTGAACGAGTCCAACCCCATCTTTTTCCATAGTTGGCCAAAAGTAGCCTGCCTTGACCACCTTTCCTACCAAAGATCGAGGTCTTGAATGGTTACCATATACGCGTTCATGGATTTCTTGCAACACATATGTTGCTTCTTCAGGATTCAAGCATTTCAGGTATGGCAGCGAAAATCCTCTCTTGTAAAATTCACCATTCACAACAGTAAACCTGGCTGCTCTGACTCTAACCTTCTTTGCTTCTGATAAGTCAAATGGGAGTTGGCCGTCTCTGATGTAAGAAAGGATCGGGTCCATCCAAGTGCTTGGTCGTTGGACTGAGAGGGTCTGCAATCTGTCAATACTAGGGATTGTCTGGACTTCCATGAGAACCTTTGTCGTTTAAAAGGCATCTTCAATTGACACCATTTTAGCGACTTTATCAGCAGCTAAGTTGTTTTCCCTTGGGATTTCTTGACACATCAAATTCATCAATGAGTTAAGTCATCATCTTGAGGTATCTCTTCATTCTTTCTTCCTTTGCTTCATATTCGTTGGTTATTTGCCCAACAATTAGCTTAGAATCAGTCCTCAATCTCAAATTCTTAATCCCCAAGGCTCTTGCAATTCTCAAGCTAGCAAGGATTGCTTCATACTCTGCCTCGTTGTTTGTTACTGGAAATTGGAGTTGAACTCCATACCTAAGGACGTCCTTCTCGAGTTATGCCATAATGATACCAACGCCTCCGTGCCTTGCAATAGACGAGCCATTTGTGCAGATCATCTAATACTTTGCTTCCCAATCTGGGTTTGGAAGAGTGAATTCTGCAATAAAATCTTCTAAATCTTGAGCTTTGTTTGCTGTTCTTGGCCTATACTCAATATCAAACTGGCTTAGCTCAACAGCCCATTGGACCATGCACCCTACAGCATCTGGTTTGCTCATTGCTTTTCGGATTGGTTGATCTGTCATAACCATGATGGCATGGGCTTGAAGTACGGACAAAGCTTCCTTGAAGCCACAATTAACGAGAAGGCCATCTTCTCTATACGTGGGTACTTCGCTTCGGCACCTTGAAAAGCTTGACTTGTGTAATACAGGGGCCATTGTATCTTGGATTCTTCACAAATCAATGTCAAGTTGACAGCTGTTTGTGATACAACAGATACAAAAACAGATCTTCTCCTTCTACTGACAGGCTCAATAATGGAATCTTGGCCAGATACTCCTTAAGGTTTTAAAAGGCTGCCTCACACTCGTTTGTCAAATGGAAAGCTTGCTTAAGAGTTTTAAAGAATGGGAGACACTTATCAGTGGCCTTCAAGACAAACCTGTTTAATGCTGCCATATGCCCTGTCAACCTTTGCACCTTTTTGACTGTCTTGGGAGAAGTCATGTCAAGTATGGCTCTGACCTTTTCTGGATTTGCCTCAATTCCTCGCTGAGATACCATGAAGCCTAGGAATTTTCTTGATGAGACCCTGAAAACACACTTCATAGGGTTGAGCTTCATTCTATAACTTCTTAAAGCATCGAACGTCTCTTAGATGTGTTCAAGATGGGTTTTGGCTTCCTTGCTTTTTACAAGCATGTCATCCACATAGACTTCCATATTCCTACCTATTTGCTTGCTGAATATCTGTTTTACCAATCTTTGGTATGTGGCACTTGCATTCTTCAGTTTGAACAGCATGACTTTATAGCAATATAGGCCCCGACTAGTGACAAACACAATTTTCTCCTGATCTTCCTTCTTCATTAGGATCTGGTTATAACCTGAAAAGGCATCCATGAAGGTTAGCAGTTCATAACCAACTGTCGAATCAACGAGCTGGTCAATTCTGGGAAAGGGAAAATTATCTTTGGGGCATGCATTGTTTAAGCTGGTGAAGTCCACACACATTCTCCACTTTTCGTTGGACTTTTTTACCATGACAACATTGGCAAGCCATTTGAGGTAGTGAACCTCTCGAATGAATCCGGCAACTAAGAGCTTTTCCACCTCTTCCATAACTGCTTTGTTTCGCTTTGGGGCGAATACTCGTCTCTTCTATTGAATGGGCTTCTTTGTTAAGTCGACATTGAGACAGTGCTCTATTACTTGTTCGTCAATCCCTAGCATATCTTCATGGCTCCATGCAAAGACATCTATGTTCTTTTACTTTCAAGCAGTATGTGGAAGTTGTAGCCTTAAGGCGGTTAAGGGTTAGTCATCCAAGAATCACATTATAAGATAAAGGGCAATCGATGATCAAAAAGTCTACCACCCTTGTCACCTGAGCAGGGTAAGTCCCTACTTTAATCTGCAATGAAATGATGCCCTTTGGATAAACACGGTCTCCATTGAAACTGACCAGCAGGGATTTGAAGGGTCTAAGGCGTTTTGGATCCAATTCATCTACTAAAAAGTCGTCATGTACATTACATCTACCGAGCGTTCGTTATCCACCAACACTCTTCAGGTGTTGTACCCTTCAATGGTTAGCATAATGACAGGGGGGTCATCATGTGGCTGCTTGATCCCCTTCAGATCTCGCTCAGAGAAAACAATGTTATCATTTCTGGTAAGATGATGTTTTGCTATTGGGTGTTTGATATGAACACTGTTTACTTGCCTTTGGATTTCCTTTCTTAGGGACTTATATAATCCCCCAACAATCGGTCCTCCGGTGATCATCCTTATTTCTCCCACGATCAGCTTGGGATTATCTCGATCTTCTTCCTTATGGTTGTCAGTAGACTTCTCCTTCATCCGCTGGTGGGCCTGATAATCTTTCTTAACAAACTTTTGAAGTTTTCCTAGATTAACTCCTCTATTTGTTCTTTCCAATCTCGGCACTCGTCAGTATAATGACCATGGTCCTTGTGGAAGCGGTAGTATTTCTTTGATGACGTCTCTAGACTACTTTTGCTGGCCTTGGCATCTATGAGATTATCTTTGCAATCCTTCTTCTTGCCTTGGGACTCAGCGCTTTCTTCCTTCTTTCGCTTACCCATCAGTCCCTTTACAGTCAGTGCATCTTCCCCATTCATGTATTTTTGTGCTTTGAACAACAGATCTATCATTGATGTTGGAGGAGTCTTCCTTAGATAGAAGACGAGGTCAGGATTGTTCAACCCTACTTGGAAGGTTGTCATTATCACCTGATCATCTACTTCGTCAATTTCCAGTATTGCTTTGTTGAAATGTTTTACATACTCTCTCAAGGTTTCCCCTTCTTGTTGCCTCACAGTTAATAGATAGGAGGTGGGCCTCTTATGGCGTTGGCCCTCAATGAAATGATGGACAAAGGAGTTGCTCAGCTGGTCAAAATTTGTAATAGATGCCATGGGCAGCTTACGGAACCACACCCTTGCTGCTCCCCTAAGGGTTGCTAGGAATGTCCTACAAATGACTTCATCTAAGGTCTGTTGGAGGCTTAGAATTGTCTTGAATGCCCTTATGTGATCCAAGGGATCCTTAGTGCCGTCGTAAACTTCCAGCTAAAGAAGACGAAATTTGGGAGGCAAGGGGCACTCCAAAACGCTAGTAATGAATGGTGAGTTTGTCCTTTTGATCATGCCATCAAGGTTTACTGTTGTCTTACCCTTCATGGCATTTTTGCCTTCGTCTAACTCCTTCCTCGTGTTCTTCATCATTTTATCACTACCATGAGTTGACTGCGCAATGTGTTCTGAAGTTTCTCTTTTGCTATTTTCTGGGCTGTGGGCTTCGTCGTCATTGTCGTTGTGGCTATACCGAGGCTGCGACATACTTATGCCCTTTGGATGTGCTTTCCATTTCAAATCTTCATTCTGTTTCATCAATTCTTGCATATTAGCTGTCAATGCTTGAATTTGTTGAGCCATTGCCACTGGATCTGGTGGTGCAGTAGTGGTTGAGTCGATTGGTTCTAAGGAACTTAGTCAGTAGAGAATTCAACAGCTTATGGTCAGTCTCCCTACAGACAGCACCAAACTAATGAAGTAAGGTTTTGCCTCGTTAGTACATTTGTTAGGACATATGTGATTCACTTGTTAGGAACATATGTCACTATTTTATGTAATTGGCTAATCATTTGACAAAACACACTTTACTTGTATTTAGGTAGATCTAGAATGTGTTTAATACTTCAAGAAATCTTGTTTCAAGCTCAAGTGTTAAAGCCATGCAAGTCTGTCTAAGAATCAAGTGAGAAAGTGCTGAATTTTAAAGCTCGATAGCTGCTCAACACCTCTCGACACCTGGCTTATCTGTCGAGCTCTTTAGTTGCTTCTTATCGCAATCTTGACACCTCTCGATAGCTAGGTCGTTCGATCAAGCAAATTTTTGTCCCCTCGACACCTTCTCGACACCTCCTCGATAGCTGTATCTGTCAAAGTTTAAAGCTCGACACCTCCTCAACACCTCTCAATCGATTGAGGTTACGGGAATTCAGATTTTCAGATTTGATTTTCAGCCCATGCTGACATGTATGTGTAGGTTTCTTTTCTTACAACCCTAAACCTATAGAAGACTTATTTTAAAGGCCGTCACATAAGAGAATACAAGAAGAATGAATGCAAAAGGTGACCGATGCCTTATTCTCTCTAAAAGAAGCTACTACGTCTTTGCGCCTTAGGGTTTTGTAACCAAGTGCTTCTTAATCTTCATTGTTGATGAAATGAAGAACTTTGTAGCCAACATTCTTCTTACTCAAGTTGGTGAGTGAGTCACATACTGGGATTCGTGCAAAGAAATTAGTCATGTACTGGGATCCGTGCAACAAAGTTCATATATTGAAGAGTTCAGAGGTTCTAAAGCGGTAGAAGGTTTCTGCTGTGAGTTCATCTATGGGGATTGTAGAGTCTAAGGACAAAGGTTTTGTACTAGATCTGAAACTTCTCTTTTCTATAGTGGACTGCTTTTCGGGAAGGTTTCCCCTCGGGTTTTTACTGTGAAACTAGTTTGTTTCATTGGTTTTCCTGGGTTATCATATCTTGTCTTATTTATTTTTCCACTGCATGATATTGATGTTTGTTTGATTTTACAAGTTTTATTGATAATAAATCTAATTATTAACTTGGATTTAAAACTTGTTAATTCTATCAATCGGGGTCTAAATTTCCCAACAAATGGTATCAGAGTGGGTACATTCTGATTGGATTAATTTCCTGAGTGTGATCTTTGACCCCTGTTGTCATGGATCGTGGACAATCTCTTTTGATTCCTCCTTTATTTGATGGTACTAATTATGTGTATTGGAAAGTTCGTATGAAAGTGTTTTTGTAGGCTCTAGGTGAACAGGTATGGCAAGTTGTTGAAGTTGGTTGGATTAAGCCAAAGGAAGCGCCGGTGGGTTGGAATGATGCAACAATCATAGCGGCAAATTTCAACAGTAGGGCCTTGAATACTTTGTTTTGTGGGGTGACCAGTGAGGAATTTAAGAAAATATCATCCACAAAAGTTGTTAAGAAAGCATGGACCATTCTTGAGACCACCTATGAAGGTACCAAGGTAGTAAAGACTGTGAAGCTTCAAAGACTCACTAGTAGTTTCGAAGAAATAAGGATGGAGGAGGATGAGACCTTCGATGAGTTCTATGCTAAACTCAAGGATATTGTGAATTTTGCTTTCAATCTTGGAGAATCTATTGCGGAATCCAAGATTGTTAGGAAAATCCTTAAGTCCTTACCTGAAAGATTCCATGCCAAGATCACTACCATTAAATAAGCAAAGGACATTGATCAAATTCCTCTGACTGAGCCTGTAGGGAACCTTCAAACCTATGAGATGGGATTAGACTTAATTGGAAAAGGTGGAAAGAATAAAAACTTGGCTCTTACAGGTATAGAAGAAGAGATTGATGACTCTGAAGATGAAGATGAAAGCAAAAATGAAGATGATGATGACGATGAGGATGAGGATCTAACCTTTATAATTGATGAGATTATCAAGCTTCTTCAATTTAGGAAGAAGAATAAGGGCAAACCTCCTAGGTAATCTAAATTGTAAAGTTGTGATTTAAAACTATGTTTTATGTTGGCTTTATTCCATTACAAAAAGTGTTGTAATTGCTCTAATTTTGTTCTTTGTATTTTGTGGGATTTTATTATATTGGGTTTAGTATTAGGTTGGTGAAGACTCAAGCTTAAATGAAGAATCAGTGGATTTCGTGAGAAGCTAAGCCGCGAAAGAGCATGTAAGAAGCACATGATAGGAAGCTGAAGAGTCGTGCCAAGCTATCGTTTTCGCGAGTGTCTCGAGGGTAAGGCCTTCCCATGAGACAATCGCGAAACATTCTACCTGGAGGATTTTTATGTGTGAATTCCTTACCCTTCACCCATACTATATATACCCTCATTACTCACAAATGTAAGTGAGGCCATTCAGAGAGAAAAACCCTAGATAGGTTTTCTACAACACACACACACCCATCTTTTTGAGAGAGAGCTACTTATCCTTAGTGAGAATTAATTGTAGCCTCTTCTCCTTCCCTCTCCCATTATCATACCTTGAGAGGAGATTTGTACCCAAATACAATCCACACCTTTTCAGAGTGTAGTTAGTGTTTTTAGTGTTGCTGGGAAGCATTAGAAGATACCAAGGTTGGCGGATGCAACATGGAGCTTGTTGTGGGATCCGGAGAGCTAAACAAGACACAGTTCCAAGAAGCCTTGTTGGAGTAGATGCTTGGAGGGCTTAGGTACAGAGGGTAGATTAGGTTTGGAGGGTCTCCTGCTTACCCATGTATCCCAACTGATTGTCTAGTGGATCGATTACCTCTTGGAGGGCGGCGGAGAGGTTTTTCACCGAGATTCTTCAGTTTTCTCTTCGATAACACGTCTCAGTGTTGTCTACGTTTGCATCTCTCTTCCCTACTCTTGTTCATTTCATTTTATTGTTGTGTTGCTTTAAATATGAATTAGAGTAGCTCTCTTGCTTGTTTGCTTGCGTTTACACTATTCCGTACTTAGTATTAAGTTAATGTAAAATCAACAAGCTGTAACTTTAAAATTGGGGGTCTAAACAAACTCTTGTGTTTTCAACACATTTTCGAGCTTTCAATTGGTATCAGAGCGGGTACACTTGTTGTGGTTTAAATACCTAAGTGTGATCCTTGACCTCTTGTGTTTATTTGCCATGGATAATACTTTGTATGCTTCTATGGATATTGTTAATTGTAACATGCTATGTGTTTGTGAAAATGCCTCTATAAGTGTTAATCCTCATGATTGTGATGACATGTTACATGAATCTTTAGGTGTTGTTGTTGATATTCCTAATATCAAACTCTTGAAGAAAGATGCTAAGAAGTTTCAAAAGAATTTGAGCAAGTTGGTTTGTGAAAAGGATGATTTGATTGCTAAGCTCAATGAATCCAACAAATTGGTTGAGAAATATAAGAATCTTGCTGAAATTTCTCTTGAAAAGCTAAAAGAATTTTAATGTTTGAATAGGGACTTGGATGCTAAATTTGTTTTGTCTAACAAACTTGTTGATGATCTTAAATCTAAAAATGAATCTCTTAAGATGCATGCCAAGTGTTTGATTGCTGAACCTGTTGATAAAACGGAAGAAAATATATGTTGCAATCATGTTGTGGTGCCCGATTTTGTGCCTATTATGTGTTCTACCTCAAAGGACAAATCGGTGTACATTCTTCCACACAAAAGAAATCAAAAAGTGGAGAGAAAGGCTTTTAAGCCTAAGCCTCTATTTAGGTCCCATTCTTGGGAATTGAGTGGATCTAAGTTTATTCCTACTTGCCACCATTGCGCTGTGATCGGTTACATAAGACCCCAATGCCCCAAGTTAAAAAGAGAACAAACCTTTGTTGTTAGATCCCTTCCCAAAAAGCCTAGTGGACCTAAACACATTGTTTGTCACCATTGTGGTGCCTTTGGTCATCTAAGACCTCATTGCTCTAAGTTTCAAGCTCTTAAGAGAATCAAAAGAAAAGAGAAACTTAAGCGTTTTGGAAGTTGTGCTTTGAAAGCTAAACCGGATTGGATGGAAAATGGTAAGTTGTTGAAGAAAGTGGTTAATGCTCTTACTTCCTTGCCTATGTGCATCTCCGGTTCTCGTTCTTCCAACCCTCGTCTCACTTCTCATGAGACACTCATTCCAAACAATCATTCCGTTTGGATGAAGAAGGGTTTCTATGGTTGAGCTTTTGCTCTTTTGGGCCTTGATCTAATTCTTTCAATCTTTGTAGGACCTTTCATGCATTAAATGCTTCATTGTCATGCATTTGTGCGTCATGCATCTCTTTATATGCATTGTTTTGTTTTTGTTTTGATCATACTTTATTGTCTTTATTTTGTGTGTGTAAAAATCCAAAACCACATAAAAAGTAAAAAATTCAAAAAATTTGATCGTATAAGTTTTGAGCACATATCACATGTGAGTTTGGCCTAGTACCTTCGTACTAATGGTGTAGTGCATTTACGAGCTTAGCTTGTTATGTATGCACATATATCTTTGTGGGAGAAATCTTGAAATCTAGGTGTGATTGTTGTAAATATATCTTCAAGCTTGTCATGAATGATTGGTCAATAGTCTTGTTTGTCTTGATACTTGCATAGACTTGTGTCTATATATCTTCCTACTTTTATTTTTATATTTTTGCAAATAAAGCTCATCAAATGTAAATCTCAAAATAAAAAAGAGATTATGAGCTGCAAAAGCCTGTCGCACATACCAGTATTTGACTAAGAAAAAGGGAAAGCGACCTTTTAAATTGAAATGTATTGTGCTCAAAAAGCCAAAGGCTAAATCACAATGTTGAAATATCAAAATTTTTAAGCACCGATCCCAAAAGGAGATATATTATCCAAAAAGGATCAAATATCATGAATTATGCAGAAGCCAAATGAAAAGCTTCTAAACTTTCTAATCATTCTCTTGTGGGAGGTCATATATGCTCATTTCTATAATTGAGGTAGACTACTTGATTTTGTATCAGTTGTGTATGACTTGATTGAATTGATCATTGAAATTTCACTCTAGTCTAAGGACTATTTCACACTTGATCCACACACATAACACACAAGTTTAATGTTCAATGAATGCCTATTTCATTTGTGTGATTGTACATGTTCAAATGTGATGTGTGTGTGCTCAACCATATGTGGATCAAACCAAAAAAAAAATTTTGTTCCTTTTGTTTGCTTTTGGAAGTGATTTGTATCACCTATGTTTTTCAAGTTGTTTTTGTGTGAAAAACATGTTTTCTGGGTACTTTCGTGACCCATTTCATATGTAAGCTCAACTGGGAGTTAAATGGTCCAAATCTCATGTTTTTCAACTTTGTATAGAGAGTTTCGCGACTGTTTCACGAGTAACTCGCGAGTAAGGCTTACCCGCGAAAAATTTTCGCGAGTACTTTCGCGAGTTAGCTTCCCGCGAAAATTCCCAGATCAGCTTTTTAAAGGGCATTTCGTGGGACATTTGTTTTAAACTTCTCCTATCTTCTCCCAAACCCCTATTTTAACGCTTTAACATCAAAACCCAACTAATTTCAAGTGTTTTACATTTCATAAACATATCTAAGGTAATCTTTAACTCTTTTCATCTATTTTGATCATTAGATTATGCTTTTTGGGGTTTTATGTTCATAGTTGAGATTTTCTCAAATGGGAGTTGGAAAACTTAATTTTTGTTAATCTTTTTTATTGGGCTTTGTTTTAAATGATGATTTGCTTTGGATGTTGGCCCCTTGTGGCAAAAATAACATGTATTTAGGCAAGATTTTCATATGTTCTTACATTGTTTAACATACATGTGTAGTGTGTGCACTCTAAGTGTTTGATAAAATGCCCAAATGGCATTTTCTCGTTGTTTTGGACTCCAATGAGTACCAAACTTTGGGGATCACCATAATTATTCATGTTTATCATGTTTTAATCATTGGTGGTGTGTTTTATACACTTTGCCTCATGAGTGCTTATTCATGCATTGGTCATGCATCTCACATGCACACTAGATGCACCTTTGCTGCACACACTCTAACACTTAACATGTTTTGCACTTCTCTCATGCTAGTCAAGTCTTTTTAGACCTTTTATCACTTAACATGTTCTTGTGTCTTTGTCATGCCTAGATTTACATCATGCTCCATCATCCTTAACATATCATGTTCTTTATGCTTTGTAGCATTTTTTTATATTTTTGTCTTATGTTTGAGCTTTATTTTCTCATTCATCTTGCACCCCTCATGCATCATACCCTTGCTCATATCTTCTTTTCTTTCCCTCATTCCTTTTGATTGTTTTGTCTATTCGTGACAAAAAGAGGGAGAGTATATCGGAGAGTATACAAGTTTGTATCATCATTTCTATATGACTCATGTGCACACTCTTAGGGGGAGAAATTCTACCTCGTGCACATTCGTAGGGGGAGAAAGCTATAGGGGATGCATATACTAAAGGGGAAAAGACATTTTCCTTGTTTTGTTTTGATTTATATTACTCTTGTGCCCTGGTAGGATTGTTCCTAGATGCATATACTTCGTGTATTTTGCATTAGTCGAGTGTTGGACATGCATTTATCCTTATGCTATTGTGCTTTATTGATTGCATGTTCAGATGATCATTTGCTTTGCTATATGATCATTGTGGTCATTTCCATATGAATATCATGTGTTTGATCAAGTTGTTCATATGTTTCACAACATGTTTACTTGATCGCATTTTACTTGTTACATTATACTTGTCCTTTTATCACTTGATTTACTTTGAGGGTCTAATTTGTTTTGTGTAAGTGTTTCAGGTTACAGGTATATATGTTCCAAGTGCTACACAGCTTCTAGATTTAGGTGTGAGTGAGTTTTGCCATTGTTCCCAAACTCACGTTTAAGTCTAGAGTCTGTTATAAGGTGTTTTGTCACGAAATAGCCAAAGGGGGAGATTGTAAAGTTGTGATTTACAACTATATTTTATGTTGGCTTTATTCCATGACAAAAAGTGTTGTAATTGCTCTAATTTTGTTCCTTGTATTTTGTGGGATTTTATTGTATTGGGTTTAGTATTAAGTTGGTGAAGACTCAAGCTTAAATGAAGAATCAGTGGATTTCGCGAGAAGCTCGCTTGAAGCTAAGCCGCGAAAGAGCATGTGAGGAGCACATGACTGGAAGCTGAAGAGTCGTGCCAGGCTGTCGTTTTCACGAGTGTCTCGCGAGTAAGGCCTTCCCGCGAGACAGTCGCAAAACATTCTTCCTGGGGGATTTTTATGTGTGAATTTCTTATCCTTCGCCCATACTATATATACCCTCATTACCCACAAATGTAAGTGAGGTCATTCAGAGAGAAAAACCCTAGATATGTTTTCTACACACACACCCATCTTTTTGAGAGAGAGCTACTTATCCTTAGTGAGAATTAATTGTAGCCTCTTCTCCTTCCCCTCCCATTATCTTACCTTGAGAGGAGATTTGTACCCAAACACAATCCACACCTTTTCAGAGTGTAGTGAGTGTTTTTGGTGTTGCTGGGAAGTATTAGAAGATGCCAAGGTTGGCGGATGCAACATGGATCTTGTTACGGAATCCGGAGAGCTAGACAGGACACGGTTCCGAGAAGCCTTGTTGAAGTAGGAGCTTGGAGGGCTTAGGTATAGAGGGTAGATTAGGCTTGGAGGGTCTCTTGCTTACCCATGTATCCCAACTGATTGTCTAGTGGATCGATTACTGCTTGGAGGGCGGCAAAGAGGTTTTTCGCTAAGATTCTTCAGTTTCCTCTTCGATAGCACGTCTCGGTGTTATCTGTGTTTGCATCTCTCTTCCCTATTCTTGTTCATTTCATTTTACTACTGTGTTGCTTTAAATATGAATTAGAGTAGCTCTCTTGCTTGTTTGCTTGCGTTTACACTATTCCGCACTTAGTATTAAGTTAATGTAAAATCAATCAAGCCGTAACTTTAAAATTGGGGGTCTAAACAAGCTCTTGTGTTTTCAACACATTTTCGAGCTTTTATAAATCCTCAAGGAAGGGCAAGAATGAAAAACCCGTCATCCAATGCCATGAGTGCAAAGGTTTTGGTCATATGAGGATAGAGTGCTCGAACTACCTTATGAAGGAAAAGACCAAAGAGTCAAAAGATAAAGGGTTGGTTGCTACTTGGAGTGATACTGAGAATGACTCTTCTGATGAGTATGTGGATGAATGTAGTCACATTATGGCCTTTGCTACCACAACCGATAAGGTGACTGTGGAGAATGCTAGTGGCAGTGAGGATTCTTCTGGTGATGAAGTACCCATGAAGTTGACCCTTCAGGAAGCCTATGATAAGCTATGCACTAAATTCATAAAATCTGAAAAGACTTCTCATCTTTGTAGAAAAGAGCTTAATGAGGTAAAAACTGAAAAAGCTGAATTGTTAGTCAAACTAGATGAGACTATAAGGTTGGTTGAGACTCTTGTTGTGGAGAACACCTTATTAGAAGAGAAGGTCAAGAATCTTAAAGTTGAACTTAATCAAGCTAGAACTAAAATAGAGAGGATGTTTAGTGTAAAGCTTGATGAGGTATTAAATGCTCAAAAGTCTAGTTCTGATAAAACTGGCTTAGGATATGCTATTTCCTCCAGCCCCTCCTCTTCCACGGCTTCTAGATCAAGGACTGTCTTTGTGCCCTAATTTGAGAAATGTGACAAAGGTATGAAATTCAAAACTGATTTGACTAATTCTAAATCCTTTATTAGACCTCATGTTTGTCACCATTGTGGTGTTACTGGACACATTCGTCCTAATTGCTTTAAGTTATATCCTCATAAGCAATTGTCCCACTGGTCACAGGTTTCCTCTCAAGGACCTACACCTTTGTTTGGAGAGTTATTAAAAGTTTTAGGCTTTTTAACTCACTTTTAGGAGAATTTTAATTCTTCTATGTCCTTTAGTAGACATACTAGGACACATGCCTTTTCATCTTCACGGCCAAAGACTCGTGCTGTGTGGATGAGAAATGAGCTTAAGACTTAATTGTATTTTCTGTTTGTCCTCTGCTTTAATTCTTTCTATCTAAAGTATGACTCTCTTTGCTTGATTTCTTATCTGCTTTTGGAATCATGCTTTCATGCATTTGCACCTTTCTATCATGCCTTTATGCATATGCATATTTCTTTTATGCTTTCATGTTGTTTGTCTGTTTTTGTTTAGTTTTTTAGTCTTTATTTTGTTTGTTTTTCAAAATAAAAAGAGAAAAATCAGAAAAATACAAAAATAGTGTGTGTTTTGTGTACATTGGTACTTGTGTACCTTGGATGGCCATTGAAACAAAGTTTTCTGAACTTTGTATCTTTTGTAACTTAGATGAGCATCTCCATGCACAACTAAGCAAGTGAGCTTTGTGGCTCGTGTTTATGATGAGTAAGATTAAGTAATCTCTTGTACTTAACACTCGTATCATTCTTTTTTACGGGAAGGACTAGAAAATCCTAAGAAAAAGGCATAAATAACTGTCTCACCACTGTTGCCCACCAATCATAATATGATACTTGTATGCTTCGACATAGCAAAAGTGTAGTGTTAATGACATTTGTGTGCTTTGGTATAGCAAAATTGGAATGTTAAATGCTTAACATAAATGGGTATTTCTTTTCTATCTCTCATATGCCCATGCATGATTTGCTTAAATAAAAATATGCAAAGAAAATAAAAGCAAAAAGAATAAAAAAAAATGTTTTAAATATGATTGCAAGCGTGTCTTCTAGGAGATATGGGAGTCATAGGATGTGCCTCGAAGGTGATAGTCCCCATCAAATAGTTATGATTATGTGTGAGTTAAAGTGATTTTCTCATATCTCAAATTGTCATAACTTGTATACACTTATGCAATCTTGCGATGTTTTTCACACACAACATGCAATATTCTTTGCTACTCTTGATACATGTGCAGATACAATGTGATTTGGCCATCACAAGGTTTTACATGTGTTAGTGTATGCTCACTAAACAGTCTTGACTTGTTTTTTGAAATATAAAAATTGGTTAGACTTGTTTAGTGTGTGTGTGTTTTAGGATCTATGTGTATAACATTTTTCTTGTTGAGAGAATTGTTTTTCACATGTTTTGCATCTTTCTATTATCTTGTCATCCATAGCATCCGGTTTCATTACATTCATGCATTTATATGGATTTCTTGTGCCCCATTGATCATCCTTGATCATATTTATGTCTCTCGGGTGAAGCTTTCTAGCTTCTTGTACCATTTGTCAATCATGACAAAAAGGGGGAGAAATTGTGGAGAATATGTGGTTTCTTTCTAAGATTCTACATGTTAAGGGGAGATGTGTTTCATCTTGTTAGGGAGAATGCTTACCTCCTTCTTCTTATACACCGATCTTATGACAATGTTTACATACATTGTGTTTATCTTTGATATATTTATGATGATGTATGTCTTCTTCACCTACCTCTACATGTGTTGTTTCTTTTCTATTTTTATGCACATGTTTCTTATTACGTGTATGCAATCTATTATTTTTGTTTCACACAACAACAACTAAGGAACAATTCAAATTAAAGTATTGAAAGTAATCAAAAGAACAAACCTTGGTCTAAGTCAACATCCACCATCAAAATTTTACAACTGATCATTGATGCAAGTATATATCAATACACACTTTGAATATTCACCATCAGAACAATTTTCATATCTCTCCTTAGTCGTAGTTAATTAGAAAACAAGCGATCTAATAAACCCTAACTACTAAACAACCCAAGACAAGCACTAAAGGTTTAATCTAGTAGTAGCCTTAAGAATTAGAGAAATCGATGAAACTAAACAACACAAACACAAGCGGTTGCATTTAATTTAGTCGAGCATTCTTCCTAAGATCTAATAATTTTTGATGCAGCAAATCATCAAATCTTGGTTGCTTCACAAGCTAGAGAGATCAAACAATTACGGATTTGATATCTAACCTAGCAGTAGATTGCAACGAACAATAAACTAGTAGGCCTCCTAGTAATTAAACGAGACAATCATGAAAATAGGCACAGAAAAACATCCGATATTCAAAGCATAAATTGAACAATAAAAACAAATTAGATCTCACAGTTTTATTGATTCCCAAGCTTCAGTTTCCTTCAACCAAGTATAAAAGTTTAGCCAAGTAAGGCCATGATGAAAACTCAAAGGAAAAAATCAGAGAAGAGGGGAGAGAGAGGCGTGTGTGTCCAATTCTGATTTATCCTCCCCCTTTTACACGTTAATTCCCCCTTTCCCAAGCCTACAAATTCTCCTAAAAATATTCTCAATAATAATATCAAAATCTAACTAATTAAGGAAAAATATTAAAAATAAAACAAAGCCCTAATATAACTAGGAAAGTGGTGTTTTTCAGCTAGAAATTTCGTGCACCAGATCTGGAAGCTTCTGAAAATAAACCCCATCAGATCTGCGTATTAGAATTGTAGGCAAAGGAACATTCCAAAACATCAGCAGTGCAGGTGCGACAACTTCAAGCCCGATTTCGACCTTGATGCAGCCCGTATCTTTCAAAGCTCAAAACATGAAAGTTGTAGATATTTGTCTTGGCATTCCATATAATCTTGAATCATCTCAATCGGAGCTTGGATGAGAGAGTTATGCCCAGATTCTGAAGCGATGTCAAAGCTGTCCAGAATCGCCCAATTAGCTACGTTTTGCACTTAACGCCTCCATTTGCATCCTAAATCAAAATATAATGTTGGTTTTTTGACCCCTTAAAAACACAATTGGATTAATCTAGGTAATTAGCCAAGTTGTTACTTAGTCCAATTTAACAAAACTAGGTTATCACAATCAAAACAATCATATCATGCAAAGCAGCAGAAAGATAAATAACACAAAGATATGATCACCTAGGAAACCAAACCGGTAAAAACCTGGGGAGGATTTGACCTAGCTATACTCAAGGTAAACTTGAATCCACTATCTTGAAAGAATCCAAGTTCATACAATAAGACTTACAAGCCCCCACGCACGACTTCTTATTACTACCCACCAGTAGAACTTACTGACACGACCACGTGCAAGTTTCGAATCTACGAACTCCTTCTTTCTTGGATTCACCACCAGATACAAGCACACCCGCTTGTGTTTTTTTAAGCTTCAATGGCAGCAACTGAGTTGATCATCAAGGTGTAAATAAAATCTCCTCCTTGAAAACCCTAAGTTTGTGTAAAGGAAAGCTCATCTAGATCTCACAAGAGATTTACACAAACAGCAATATGAGCAACACTAAAACGTGGCTAGGGTTTGCCTTGTATACTTAGGACAAATTAGAAAACCCTAAACGTTTTAAACAACTAGGGCTGAGTTGGAAATCTGCAGAAAAATGCATTCTGCTCGAGATTCGATTGATCGAGCCTAAGCTTCGACCAATCGAGCCAGGCCGAAATGCACAGTAACTTCTGCATTAGCTCGATTCCAACTTTACATAAAAGATACAACTTTGAGCAAGATTAAACACTTTTAACCATATTGTTTTGATCATGGTTTGCCAACAATACACATTAGAGTTCTAAATACATAAAAACCTAAGTCTTTAGAACCTAACATATAAGAATAATGAGTACATTTAGGCACCAAATAAATATAAAAGACTAAACATTAAGGGAGAAAAATATGACAATTTGCATTCTCATCACTCATCCATACTCTTACTCATCATTATTATGGACGGTTTGCAAGTATGGACGACCATTTATGTGCTACTCGTCAGACCTTATTCTCCAACATCAACTTTACTGTAGTCTCTATTTTAACTTCAAAGACTTTCCTCTAGGTTCTTGGAGAATCCTTACACTTGACCACAGATTACATCGGCAATGAAGAGAAAGTCGTGGTGGCCAACTCTAAACTTGAATTTGTTGAAGCAGAAAGTTCAAAGCTAAGAAAGGACCTGATTGAAGCTATAAACGAGACTAACAAGGCGAAGGAGAAGATTAAAGAGCTTAATGAGGCCTGAGAGTGGAGAAGATGCTTTTTATCCAAAAAGACAAGGAGATCCAGGCCACTCTTTTAAGGACCAATGCTGAATGAGAGAAGGTTGTTGACCAATTCATGAAGTTTGAAAATTTTTCTGACCTTTTGTTCATTCAACACTACAAAGGCTTCGAGCTTCTTCGTCGGTGGATGATGAAGCATCATAGCCAGGCCATGGACGTCTCCAATCTCAATTTCTAAGCTATTGGTACTAAGGTTCTTGTTGCCGCTTGTAAGGTTGAATTTATTCAACCATCTAATTGGTTTTATTCCATACCAAATTTGCTTGTATTTCAGCACTTAGTAACCCTGTATTTAGGTGGACTTGTTGTAAGGGTAGTGAGTGAGATAGAGTGAAAGGAGGTAGTTCCAAAGGGAAGGAACCCGTAATTGATGTTGATGATTACCCACCTCAAACAAAAGGGACTCGCTCTTCATCAAAGAGATTCGATCCCAACAAGTTCAGATCATATGCAGCCTATCAGTCTTATGAGAATTACTTTCTACATGCCACACCATTACTAGAAAGAGCTTTGGATCAGTCCTCACTTCATGACACTGACATTCCGAAATGGTTTGCTCACAAGGATTGGAATCACCTTCTCTCTAATCTGGATGACGTGTATGAAGATTTGGTAAAAGAATTTTATGCTAACGCAATTGTGGAAGAAGATGAACTTAAATGCTGGGTTCGGAAAAAGAGCTTTTCTATCTTTCCTGCATATCTGGCAGAAATCTTTCACATCAACAGACCAATATTCCGACATTCACCGGTTTATGATGATCTTTGTCCTGATGAGAAGCTTCTCAAAGAAAGTCTTGGACAAGACTTGGAGTTCTCACCCAATGGAAAATCCATCAGTGTTTCCTCTCTTCCTCCAAAACTGAGAGTGCTTACAATTGTGATGTTTCACAATTTGTACCCTTTATCAAGCACTGGGTATATGAATCTCGGACGTGCTTTGTTTCTTCATGATCTAACCTCTGATGTGGAAATAGACATCTGTGCTCATATCTTTCATGTTCTGCTCAAAACGGTTCTACGAACTGAGTCTCGGACATGCATTCCTTTCTGCTGTCTCATTTCAAGGATCTTGAAGCTCAAGGGAATTTATCCAACGGCAGATGAATCTCCTCTCTCAAAACCGAGTCCAATCAACATGCATACATTCAATGCAAGCATTGGACATAGTCGGAAGAGATCCAAACCAGAAACTTCTGCATCTCACAGTGGCTCTCATTTCAGCACTCTCTCCCTTGATGAGAAACTTGATCACATTGTATCCTCTGTACACGAGTTGAATACAAAGATGTCCGGACTCACAGCTACTCTACACCATCACAGCACTCGATGGGATATGAAGTTTACCTCTCTTCAAACTCAATTGGATCAAATTCAGAGAAAGCTGGAAGAGGATGAATAGCCTATTCCATGACAAAAAGGGGGAGTGTCTTTGCATTCTTCTTCAGTTTAAGTTAATATATTGTGTTTTGTAAACTGTTATATCGTGTTTGTACCCATGTGCTTTTGTAAGCTTTTAGGGTTAATGTTTTATGCATATTATGTAGGCTTTATGGTATGTACCTTGCTTAATGCAGCCTTTTATGCTATGTTGAAATCAATACTTATTTCTAAATGTCTTGCATTTTGATTTATGTACTGTCACTCTTGTGCCCTTGTAGGATTGTTCCTAGATGCATATACTTAGTGTATTATGCATTGGTTGAGTGTTGAGCATACAAGTATCTTGCCTTGTACTTGTTAACTTGTATGTCCTTGTGTTCATTCCAAGTGTGAATGAGCACTGTGATCACTACCTTGTGGTGTTCACTTGGTTGATCAAGCCATGGTTTGTTTCTTATCTCCATCTTTGCTTGATCACCTTAAGCTTGCTTCATATGCATTTCATGTTTTTCTGCATACAATGATCATGGTGTATTGTTGTGTTTCAGGAGTTTCATGTTCTTATGATTCAAGTGCTTCACAGCTTCTAGAGTTAGGTGTGAGTGAGTTTTGTTCAACTGTTCCCAACTCACATGTTAAGTCTAGAGTCTGTTTTAGGGTTTTGTCACGGAAGAGCCAAATGGGGAGATTGTAAGGTTGAATTTATTCAACCATCTAATTGGCTTTATTCCGTGCCAAATTTGCTTGTATTTTAGCACTTAGTAACCCTGTATTTAGGTGGGCTTGTTGTAAGAGTAGTGAGTGAGATAGAGTGAAGTTTGCTTAAGAGTGTACAAGAAAACAAAGACTCGTGGCTTGGCCTCGCGGGTGACTCGCGACTGCAAGCCGCCAAACGCAGCACACGTGCTAAGCATGCCATAAGGTGAACAGTCATGCTAGCAGGAGCACTACAGGACAGAACAGGACAACTGGCCATACGGTTATCTTGCGACTGGATCTCGCGACTTAGTCAAGCCGCAAGGTCAAGCCGCGAGCCACCCCTGTTTTGTAAATCCTGACGTTTCACATTCCTCTCCCACTCCAGCATAAATACCCCTTTTACCCACAAATGTAAGAGAGCTTCCAGAGAGAATTTTGAGAGAGAAACCCTAAAGAAAAACAAGATTGTTTCACCCACAATCTATACATTAGAGTCTATTCAAAATCCTCAACTCTCTTCCTCTCCATTGTCAAATCCTTGAGAGGCATTTTACCAAACCTTGTTCTCACCATATTCACTACTGTGAGAGAGCTGTTTAGATATCTGGGAAGCAGTTAGGAAGGAACCAATCTTCATTGGTTGATGCTACGGTCTAGTAGCGGAATCCGGGAAGCTAGAAAAGAAAAAGGTTCGGCGCAACCTCGTTGGAGCAAGAAGCTTGGAGGGCTTAGATGCACTGGGTAGATTAGGCTTGGAGGGTCTATTGCTATCCATGTATCCTAACTATATTTTCTAGTGAATTGTTTACCGCTTGGAGGGCGGCGGAGAGGTTTTACGCCGAGGGCTTCGGTTTCCTCTTCGATAACACATCGCGTGTTGTCTTTGTGTTTGCATCTTCCTTCCTCTTTATCTTTGCCTTTTTATTATCTGCTGTGGGTTGTGATTTTAATTTGGCTTAGATAGTTTTACCAATTCCATATTATAGCTTATGTTAAGTTTCCGCACACTAGTTGTTTGACATAATGCTTGAATTGGTTAAGTTGTAATTTGGGGGTCTAAACGTTCAAAGGTGTTTATACACATTTTTGAACTTTCACCGTTGCTACTGGAAGGGAGTATACTGTTGACGCTAGGGGGGGGAACAAGGCTATTGCTCCTTCTGTTTAGTAAAATTTATGTTTTTTTTTTTTTTTTTTTTGAACAATGGTTGCCTCATTGTTTTGAGGCTTTTATTTTTTGTTTAAGAACACTAGTTGCCTCCCTGTTTTGAGGCTTTTACTTGCCTGCTCCTAATTGCATATTTCGCCTAAAAACTAACGATTTCTTTTAAGTATTTATATCAGCTGAGCTTTTTGTATATTGACGAAATTTCCTTGGAATTTCTCACATGATTTAAATCTACTCGTTGAATTTACCCCTTTGATTCTTCATAACTTACTCAAGGTCTAGCCTTCGAGATTTAAACTTGTCTATAGAGTTTGCATTTTCAAGAATAACTTGGGCTTATCATTATTGGGGGCCTAAGCTTGCAACAATTTAGGCACGTTGGTAGATTTTTCATGAGTTACTTAGAACTTCATGCTTTGAACTTGCTTATAAGGATTCTAAACTTGCTATTTGTCTGCGAAGTCCTTACCACTGATACTTATGATTTTGACTCGTCACTCGCAAGTGGAGTTTTTATCATAATGAATTGACCTCATCATTCTAAAGCAAAGTTTTACTGTCGACAGTCATGATTTAACTCGTCATTCATAAGCAAAGCTTTTACCATTGATAATTATGATTTAAACTCGTCATTCATGAGCAAAGTTTTTACCACTGATAATTATGATTTAAACTCGTCACTTGTGAATAGAGTTTTTACCATTTGATAATTCTGATTTAAACTCATCATTTTGAGAGTTTTTACCATTGAACATTATGATTTAAACTCGTCATTTTTGAGTTTTTTACCATTGATGATTATGATTTGTACTCATCATTCTCGAGTTTCTACCATTACTGAAATCTTTCAGAGACTCCGTCAATATGCTCACTATGCATAGCTTGTGCTTAGTTATTAGGTACGTATGTTAAAGACTTGATCTTTGGAAAGAAAGTGGCTTAGAGACGCCTTATTTACTCTATTCACCCTTGCTTGTGAAGGTATTACAAGGGGGAGTTGCCACCTAGTTTTTGCAATGGTCTAGGAATCATATAAATAGCGTCCTTTCGTGGAAGGATCTTTTGGTCTTACTACCAAAGATATGGGTTCGGAGTTAAGGTATGGTCTTGGGAAGGTGTTAAGCACCCAAAACCGTTCAACCCTAACGTTGGCTTCCTCTCATTGTGCATTATGTCTTAACCCTATTAAAGGCACATTCAATATTGCATCTATACTCACACACACACTAGCATACATCTAACAATCAACATAGCATCAATCATCCCAAAAAGACCTAATCATACATCTATCATGGCATAACATAAACCCTAGCATGTTACTATCATACATATCATATCCAAGGTAGCACATAGGCATAGCAAGATCAACTCATCATGGTTGATCTAGGACAAGATCAACTCATCAGTGACCATACATGAGAGATGAGTTGATCTAGGAAAATTCTTGTATTCTTCTAGACTCATCTCTCATGTATGGTCACTTTTCTCCTCATCATGGTTGCTTTAGCTTAGAACTAGTCTCATTTTCCCTTGTCATTTCCCTACATGATTTGCCCCTACCTTGGAGTAAGTTCACCATTTTCCTTGTTGCTCTTCTTCATTTCTTTTCAAGATGCCCTAAATTTTGCCTAGGTTAACCTTTCAAGTTTTCAACCTAGTGGGCCTTTCTTCTTTCTTTTCTTTCTTTTTCCATTATTTTTTTCTTTTCATAACTAAGGCTAAGCTTTTCAAAATTTGTAGGGCTAAACAATCTTAACTGATCAAAGAGGACTTGTATATGGACCGTAATGAGGCTGGGATTCTAAGGCTTAAGAAAGAAAGGGTATTTGAGGTTCAAATTCAATTTTATTCTCAGGGTATTTGCCAAGGATTACAACTCATCTCATGCTTGCATCGATTTCTTCTTTTTCAACCATTTTTCCTTGTCCATTTTGATTCTCACTTTCATTTCCTTTTCTTCTCTTGTTTTCTTCTATCTCTTCCTTTCCTTTTCTTTTATTTTCTTTGTTTTTCTCTCTTTTTTCTTTTTCCATGCCCCCTATTGGGAAAAAGGGTATTCTTTCATTTATAATTCATCCTCACATCCCTCTATCGTTCATCCACAAAATTTGCCCCTAATATAGAGTTGATCCTTTCCAATATTAGGCTATGCCCCCTAGTGTTAAGAGTAACCCTTTCAAATCACTATCTCTTAAGAAATTGCCCCTAATGTAGGGGGTAATCTCTTGGCATGGGTATAAAGAAAGAATTCATCTAGGCTTAACGGGGTTAGCAAGTGGAAATAATCTCTCATTATAAAAAGGGTAGCAGAAAAATGGCCACTCATCCCTTCAATCTTGATTGCTTAGCCTTTCCAAACCTAAGTTAGCATTTTCATCTCATCAAGCTCTCATCATTGTAATGTCATCCATGTGAAACAACAAGTTATTTATTCAATTTATCTTTCCCATCTTTGAACTCACTCATGTCTTGTGCTTCAAGGAATCTCTCATCATTTATCCTTCTCATTCTTGTGTACTCTCTCACTTGATCGAAGTCTTTTTTTTTTTTTCTTTCTTTATCTTTATCTCTCGGCCTCTTTCTCACTTTCATGCTTGCACTTTATGATCGAATGAACTAAGACAATCTTATCTTTTGATTCCTTATTTGGATTAACCAATGTTAGGTTTAAGGATTCATTCATTTCAAAGCTAGCAAAAAGAGATCACATGATACACATCTTATTTGAATGACCATCTTTATTGAAAGTGAAACAACATTGATTTGAAAATTCAAAAGAACACGACTCAACATGATAAGAGGAAAGACTCAACAACACAACAAGGGGAAGACTCAACAACACAACAAGGTAAAGACTCAAATAGACTCAACAAATTGGAGACATGACAATTGAAAAAAACTCAACAAAATTGAAATGACTCATCCTTTAGCAAAGGTGTTCACATGGATCAAATCTCTTAGACACATCCCTTTATTCATTCTTACTTGTTTCTACTCACTCATTTCTTGAGGTTGTGGCTTGGCAATCACCCCTTGATCTATCAAATCTTTAACTTCATGCTTTAACCTTAGGCAACTATTTGTCTTGTGTCCTATCCTTTGGAGGAATGCATAATGGTCATTTCTATTCCAATTTGGTGGGATTGGATTTGGAAGAGGAGTAGGATCAAGTGGCTTGAGGTGCCCCACCTCATTCAAGACTGCTAGTACTTCTGATAAAGGCATTTGGAGATCATCAAACACCCTTTTTTGCAGTCGAGTAAGAACATTCACATTGTTGAGAGCACCACCCTTTTCTCCTTCATTGAACACTTTTTTGGCTTGAAACTTGGCTTCACTTAGGTCTAACTGCCCAGTATTGATGGCATCCTCAATTCTTGTACCGCAATCACATAGCTCCGCAAAGGAATTGATAGGCGATGACAAAAGCCTATTATTGTATGCTAGAAGCAAGTTCTTGATGATCATGTTAATATGATCCTTTTCATTTGGCCTATTAACCATCCTTGAAACTTTGCTCTTCCACCTCACCATGTACTTAGAAAATGTCTCATTGAACCCTTGCTTAGTAGTCTCCAAGTCTTTCAAAGTCACATCAATCACGGTGTTGAAGATGAATTGGTCCACAAACAAATCCACTAGATCATTCCACACCTTAGTCTTGCTTGGACTCAAGTTGTAGTACCATCTCGAGGCATTTCCAGTGAGAGACATAGGGAAGGCACACAAAGCTTGCTTCTCGTCCAATCCTTTCATTCCAACTAAGCTCAAATATTGTCGAATATGTTGCCTTGGATCACCGCTTCCATCAAACTTTTCAGCATCAAAAATCTTGAACTTGGGAGGCAAAGGTGCCAATGGGGTTGGGCCCAATCCACCCATAATATACAAGAAGTAATCCATCTTTTCCTATATCATGGCAGTCTCAACAGCTACCTTGTCTATCTTCCATTCTTGCCATGATTAACCTCCTCTTCCTCATCTTCCTTATCTTGTTGGGGTTTCTCCCTTCTTTCTTCTTCAAAACAATCTAGGCAATTTCCAAATTGTGCTAGCATTTCTCCTTACTTAGCCAACATTTGGATAATTGCCTCATTAGTAGCTCCAGCCACGCTTTCTAGTAAAATAGTGTCAACTTCCTTTAGGTGACTAGGGGTAGGTGATTAAAACCAAGTGAGCTTAGGAAGTTCTTTTGAGTAGGGAGTATTATTGTGCCTGAAACAAAACTTGATCAAATAAATATGTGCTCCCAATGTCATTTAAAGTTTTGGGAACAACGTCTTAATCAACTTTTCTTGCTTGCATCAACTTGTGGACTATATGTATGCCTCATTCATATTCTAAGTCTTGCATCATTTCATTATCTTGGACTTAGAAATAGAGTAAGCTACACCAATCTTTCAAAATTCATGTTTTTCCTTATGCTTAAAGCCCAATTACATCATTCACACTTCTCACTCTCTCATCTTTCCTCACTTAGATCCAAGTCCAACATCCTTTTTTTCTTTTTCTTTTTCTTTTTGGCTTTTTTTCTTTGGTCTTTGAATCCAATTACAAGTCGCTCATCTCGCCCTTTTATCCCCATTTGGGCTTAAGCATAGGTTGTTCATGAATTTTGCAAGGTTAGTCCACATCTTGTGCTCTATTAGGCTTTATGAAAATGGTCTCATCAATGAATTCAAACACAAAAATCTATGCCCCATTTATAAAGCAAGCCCATCATGCTTTGGAAAATTTCTTTTCTTATGAAAAACTTGTTTGAACTTGTATTTAAAATGAACCATGACATTTAGAAGTCCACATCTTTTTCTTTTTCTTTTTTTTAAGGGAAAAAAGTGACCAAGCTTTATCTTAACACATCAAAATCTTTTACTTATCCCATTACAAAGCCCATCTTAAATGTTCACTCTCTCCCCTCATGAGGGCCTTGCCCCTAGTTTCAAAAGTTTGATCAATTTTTATCTTTCATTCTCAAATGGGCCTTGCCTCTAGTTCGAAGAGTTTAGTCGATTGGTTCAAAAAGATTTCATCTTCTAATTCTTATTGGGCTCTTGGTGAGCCTACCCAAGTCTTTTGGTTTCAGGGTTTCAAAACTTTCCCAAAGCACGGATGGGTTCAACATCTTTGTAATAAAGCCTAAAACATACTCACGATCTTGGGCTCTCTTGCTTCTGGAAAAAAAATAAAAATAAATAAATAAATTTGAATTTCAACCTAAAAGCTAGGGTATGTTATGACTTTATTGCCCCATGTCTTCCTCCAAAGTCTATGGTATACTCATGATCTTGGGCCCTCTTGATTTGAACTTTTTTTGAATGGGCTCAAAACTTAGGATATATCTTGGCTTTGTGGATCATCTTTCATCTTCTTTTTGAATTTCTCTTTTCAATTTTTTTTTTTAATTTTTTTTTCGAAAACTTTTCCCTCTTTTTTTTTTGAAAATTTTCACTTCTAAAAAATTATTTACAGAAGATTTTTTTTTAACTTTTCTTCTTTGCAAAAAAAAACTTTCTTCTTCATTTTTCTTTTTTTGAAATTTTTTTGAAGTAGCCCTCTAGCTAGGATATATTGTATCCTTCCTCTCAAAGTCCATGAAATTCTTCTTCTTCTTTTTTGAAATTTTTTTGAAGTAGCCCTCTAGCTAGGATATATTGTAGCCTTCCTCTCAAAGTCCATGAAATTCTCATCATTTTGGGCCTAGGCATGCAACAAAGAGACCCAAGATTAGGGAGTTTCATTTTGGACTTTGAAGGATATTGGATGCTAAGTCCATAGCATACTTGTTACCTTAGGCCCAAGGTCCTCTTTTTCAAAAGACCTTTTGATTTGGGCTTATGATAGTAATTAGGCTATGGTTATGAACCTTTCAAGTTAAGATATACTTTTGGACTTTGGGATAGGCCTAAGGTCCTCTTTTTCAAAAGACCTTTTGATTTGGGCTTATGATTGTAATTAGGCTATAGTCTTATGAACCTTTCAAGTTAAGATATACCTTTAGACTTTGGGATAGGCCCAAGGTCCTCTTTTTCAAAAGACCTTTTGATTTGGGCTTATGATAGTAATTAGGCTATGGTCTTATGAACCTTTCAAGTTAAGATATACCTTTGGATTTTGAATAAGCCTCTTATATGTGAGAACTCATTTTTTTTCATCCCAACATTCCTATGGTATACCATAACTCTTGGGTCATCCTTTCACCTTTACATCTTTTAGTTGTCCTTTGGAAATATGTGGTATACCATAACTCTTGTGATAGGCCAAGAATGTATTGACCCTTTATGGTAAATTTACCAATTAATTAGCCAACATGCAATACGCGTGGTAGCACAAACAAATCACCAACTAAGTTAAATGCAGCGAAAAAATAAATTTGATACAGTGATTTGTTTAAGAATAGGGACCACAGGGTGAATTTAAGTTCACCACTCCTAAGAATCTACTATTATCAAAACAAGCAATTACAAGTAAAGGAATCCCAGTACCTTATACCAACTTACAGTTGAACCCTTACCCTAATACACAATTGGACTTGTAATGTAGTGACAATCTCTCCTTTCAATGCATGGCTCCCAGTACATGACTAACCAATCGATGCACGGATCCAAGTACGTGACTAACACACTAACTTGAGAAGGATGTTGGCTGCAAAATTCTTCAATTCATCCACACGATAAAGATCAAGAAGCTCCTTGGTCCAAAACCCTACAACATACAAATGCAACAGCTTCTTCAAGAGAAAGATGAACTAGGGCAAATTGTCTCCAGTCATAATATGCTTGCAACAACAAGTGCAACAACCTTATGAATGGCCCTTAAAATAATCCTTATATATGTCTAGGGTTGTAAGAAAAGAAAACTTAAACACATAGCTTAAATATGCATGAAAAATAGATCTGAAAAACTGATTTTCGTAATTCTCAATAGATATAGCTGTCGAGCTTATCTGTCAAGCTTCACCTTTTAAATCTTGATAGATACATCTGTCGAGCTATCTGTCAAGATTTAAAACACAGCAGTTTTTCACTTGATTCTTGGACAAATTTGCATGGCTTCAATACTTGAACTTTAACTTTTGTTCCTTGAAGTATTAAACACATCCTAAATCTACTCAATTACAAGTAAAGTGCATTTTGTCAAAGGATTAGCCACATATGTCCTAACATCTTAGGTCATCCTTTCACCTTTACATCTTTTAGTTGTCGTTTGGAATTATGTGGTCACAAGATATATGGTTGAACAAACAAGAGATATAAAAAGGTACCCTCTTTTGATAGGATTTAGGATTTAGGATTTAGGATTTCTCTAAGTGTGGGTAGGCTCCTTAAAGCTAAAAGGATAGATGAGTAGGTCACTCACAACTAGGTGGGTCATGATTCCAACCAAGGGCCTAAGTGGACCTTTGTGGATTGATGGCAAACCTTTAACGTACTTAAAGCCCATCATAGGCAATGACACTGATTGTGAGTTGGTAAGATGAACTTCAAAAGACTTAGGCCCGAATGGAGCCTTCCATCTTCCCACATATCACTAATCGAGGTAAAAGGGACAAAAGAACCAAGAGTCGCCACCTAGGTTTTGCAATGGTCTAGGAACCTCTTATATAACGTCCATTCGAGGAAGGACCTTTTGGTCTTACTACCAGAGATATGGGTTTGGAGTTAAGGTATGGTCTTGGGAAGGGTAAGGCACCCAAAACCGCCCAACCCTAAGGTTGGCTTCCTCTCATTGTGTCTTATGTCTTAACCCTATTAAAGAAACATTCAACATTGCATCTATACTCACACACATGCTAGCATACATCTAACAATCAACATGGCATTAATCATCCCAAAAAGACCAAATCATACATCAATCATGGCATAACATAAACCCTAGCACGTTACTATCATACATATCATATCCAAGGTAGCACATAGGCATAGCAAGATCCAAGAAAACATGTGATTGCATCTATACTTTCAGAAGAACTCAACCAAACAAGCATGTTTATCTCCATCATCAAGGAAAAATCATATTCAAAGATGCATGTTTATGTGAATGCATGACTTACCTCACTTACCTTGCTGCATCTCAGCACCTATGGCATAAATGCGTGAATATGTGAATGCATGTTCATGGCATTAAAACAAAGAAACACAAGATAAACCCTAATTTCATCATATGAAAGACAAACAAACAACCAACATAGAGCAAGGACTCATACCTATAAAAAGGGATCAAAATAGAAGCATAATATATGAAACAGATGAACAAAACAAAGTAGAAAACTTAAACTAGGGTTTCTGGGCAGCAGTATGCATGTGCATGATCAAGCCTTCGTACACATAATCCAACCTGCATACACAGCCAAGATTATGTGCATGTGGGTTTCAACCCAGAAACACTAGCCATGAACACAGCAACACAAAAAAAAACAAATTAAGACTTCAAAACAATAAATCTAATAACCTATCATGCTTTAAAACATAAAAACTACACAACCTAAACTAAGAACAAATATCAGAGATAAACAAAACAAAATCTATTCCTAAACATGCATTGGATCTAACAACAAACAAGAGCAACACTTAATACATCAAAACATATTCATCAATATATCAAATCATATCAACTTTCCAATCAAAATATGACAAGACAAAACAAAACATATTTCTAAGCATGAATAACATATAAATTAACTAAGAACAACAAAAACACAAATTATAAAAGAACCAAATCAAGGAAAAGCCATGAAGAGAGACTCACCTTGCTATGGAATACAAACTTGATTGATATTTAACTGGCCCCTCAGTGCCTACACAACAAGCTTCAATGAGATATCAAGGTAAAAGAAGATTTCAATGGCTTATAGTAATCACAACTCAAAAACAAGATTAGTTTTGAAAAGGGTTTTGAGAAATCAAATTGGGAAAATAGTTTCTACCTTATAACTAACTAAAGAGAGGTTTTTAATTTGTAAAAAAACGTACAAAAGTGCTATGTGTCTGTTTTAGAAAAGAGAATTAGGGTTTTAGAGAAGATGGAGGCTAAAAAATGGCACTCTCTAGCTAGGGTTTTGTTTGGAGGCATAAGATGAGTATTTATAAGTTAAAATTAGGTTTCAAACTTTTTAATGATCTTTGGACGTTCTCATGGGTCAATGGGCTGGCCCAAATCAAAACATTATGTTTTGGGCCCTTAAAATGAAGTTTTAAAACCTAGAAAATCAGACTACCCATTTAGCCCAACTTTAAATAGTCATAATAAGTCCAAATTAGGCCAAATTTGTGTTCAAAGTGAAGTCCAGGATGTCTACTTTCCAATGCAGAAAACCTCACTCAAAAATTCTTTATAGATAAAAAGTTATGGTAAAAAAAAAAAAAAAGAAGTAATTTTTCAGCAACGTTTTCAAAGCAATTTGAGCACTTTTGAGTTGTGATTACTTCCAAACCATCAAAATAACTTCAATTACCTTTTTTAGACATGTCAAGCTCATCATTGGGACTGGGGACTGAAGTCTATTAACCGGGTACAAAATGAGGTGTCTACATTAGGGTATATATCTTAACAAAATAAAAATGCGGAAAATAGGAAATACTTGCATGAAAATGTAAAGTCTCGCTTATCTGTCAGTGAGTAAGACAAGGTATTCCAGGTTTTTGGAATTTATTGGAGTTAGTACTTTTACTAGTAGTACTTCTTGAGGTGTTCTACATTCCAAGGATGAGGTAACCGACTCCCGTCAAGGTCTTCCAAGTAGTAACTTCCTCTTCTCGAGTAACGAATGACCTTGTACAGACCTTCCCAATCAGGTCCTAGCTTTCCCTAGGTTGGGTCTTTGGTGGCTTGTGAAACTTTTTGTAAAACCATATTTCAGGATTAAACCTTCTAAGCCTCACCCTTTGGTTATGGTACTTCGACATTTTTTGCTAGTACAAAGCCATCCTTTAAGCCACATCATCTCTGACTTTAGATAAACAATCCAGAGCCAATTTCAACTCCTCGTTGTTATTGTGGTCATCATAATAAGCTCGTTTGAGGCTTGACATCCCCACTTCAACGGGAATCATCGTTTCAGTATCAAATGCTAATTTAAATGGTGTTTCTCTCGTTGGCATCCTTGCAGTTGTTCGGTAAGCCCATAGGACACCTGGTAGCTCCTGAGTCCATGCTCTATCTTTGCCCCCTTAAGTCGAGCTTTGATGATTTTGAGCAAAGTTCGATTTGTGACTTGTGTCTGACCATTGGCTTGTGGATGTCCAGGTGAAGAGTAATGGTTCTTTATTCCTAACTCCCTGTAAAATTCTCTAAATTTGTGGCTATCAGTCGTCCATTGTCAGAGATGATCACCCTGGGGATTCTAAACCTACAGACGATGTTCTTCCAAACAAAATTCTGTATCTTGGCCTCTGTTATTACTACCAAAGGTTTTGCCTCGATCCATTTCATGAAATAGTCTATAGTGACAAGCAAAAATTTGACTTGCTTCTTGCCTTGTGGTAATGGACCAAAAATGTCGATCCCCCATGTTGAGAATGGCCAGGGGGATGAGATACTCGTCAAGTAGACACAAATTGGGTAGGTCTTATCTCTAAAAAATATGGATTTGGATGAGTTTTAAATAATAAAACGAACCAAAAGAATATTCTAGAGAATGTGCCATCTGCACTGTGGAAGTGTAGATCGACACTTACCAACTGCCAATTAACACTTCAACAATTGGTTCCCGGTTTTGATTTTTGTCCAATTTTGACATTTTTCAGCATTTTTTGAGTTTGAAAATGTACTTGGATGTATTCTAGGGTTATTTTCATGATAAACTTTATTCTAAAATGATAATTAGCCTTTTAAAATAATTATTTTCATGATATTTACTTAAAAATCTGATTATCTATCCAAGTTATTATCAACTTATTTATTTTATTCTCATGCAACAAATCAAACTTTAAGAAAAATACTTAACCAATCACAAAAATTCACTTAATTAATTTTAATTATCAACCAATCAAAATTAATTTCAATTAATTACACGTGATAGGGTTCACCCAAACAAATGCATGCAGACCGTTAAAACTTAGTCTTATGATATCTTTTGATCCAATTGTCCGATTTGGAAACTCAATGTATCGTTGTAATTGTTGAAACATCAAGATCATTTTCATGATATGTGATGAATGAGTTAGTGACTAAATGTGATCGTGATTTTTTGGTATATAAAATGAACATTTTGCCCTCTTTTAAGATTAAATTATGGTTGCAAAATGGAGTGTCTACAATAATAGCAAAGGGTTGGCTATGTATTAGGCTTGTTGTGCAGGAATTTACAAACCAAGTATAACTTGGTTTCCAATACCACTTGCGCAATAGTCATTGACTTTGTATTGCCAAAGTCAAACCACACACAACAAATCTCCACCTTGGCTTGAGTTCAGTCAAGCCCCATGAATTAATACCTCTGTTGCCACCACCATAGCCCTTAAGGGCTATCACAAGCTACAAATACCGACCAAGTACAAGCAATGCTTGAACTTGTCCTTTGGAACTGGCTTCGTCAACATATCAGCTGCATTCTTCGAAGTGTGAAACTTCTCAAGAAAAAATTCTTTTGTATCAATTAGCTCCTTTATCTTGTGGAACTTCACAGCAATATGCTTTTCCTTTCATGATAAACCTAATTCTTTGCCAAATAAATGGCACTTTGACTGTTAAAATGCAACTAAATTCCTCCTTGGTTCAAACCAAGCTCTTTGACTAGCCCTTTCAACCATAATGCTTCCTTTACAGCCTCACTTATAGCCATGTATTCAACTTTAGTAGTAGACATGGCTATTATGAATTGTAATGTGGATCTCCAATAGATAGGCTCACCTAACAATTTGAAAATATAATTATCCACATTGCCTAAATAATCTATATCCACATACCCTACCACTGAATTATCACCATGTTGCCCTGCAAACAAGATCCCATTTTCTGAAGTGTCTTTCAACTATCTAAATATCCACCTCACTTCACTTTGGTGCTCTTTACTAGGGTTTTCCATGTACCTACTGATAGTACTCATTGCATGGGCCAAATCCAACTTAGTGTAGACTATTGCATACATCAAACACCCAATAGCACATTAGCACTTGCATTCAGGGCCTTTGACAAGTCTTCAACTTTCATGTCAAACTCCTTGCATAATAGAGACTTTCGCCTATTAACCTCACACATGCTTTTAGTAGCAATTCACATATCATCCTTCTTTTTAGACACCCACTTGCAACCAACTGGTTTCTTTCCCTTTGGATGTTTTGACAACTCCCAAGTCTTTTTCTTATTCAAGGATTTTATCTCCTCCACCATAACTTCCTTCCACTTGTCCCTTTTAGAGCTATCAATTTCTTCCTGAAATGTGGAAGGATCCCCGCTACTAATTTGTAAACAATAAGAAGCAAGATCCTTGAAACCATACCTAACAGGTGGTCTTTTGTTGCGTTTCGACTTGTCTGATATTGTAATGTGATATTCTTGATCACAATTGTAAAGTTCCTTCTCGAGCTGAAACTCCACTTCATGCCTTCACGATTGATTTACTATTGTCACTATAGCTTCCTTCTACCTGAGACTCCTCTTCCTTTATGAAAGTTTCAATTACGGACTTTTCGTCAAAGACCACATCTTTACCTATCATCACTTTTTCTACAACCAAATCCCAAAGCTTGTACCTTTTACCCTTTTCTTAAACCCATGAAAGATGCACTTCTTTGATTTTGAATCAAGCTTTGACCTTTCTTCACTAGGAATATGCATATAGGCAGGACACCTGAAAATCCTTATCAAAGAATAATCAAATCAACTTCTTTCCCAATCAAAATCTCTTCAATAACTTTCCCGTCAAGTGAAAATCTAGCCAATCTTTTAATGATGTAACAAATCATATTTACAGCTTCAACACAAAAGACCTTAGAAAGCCCATCATTCAATCTTATGCACCTAGATATTTCACCAAGTGTTCTATTAAGTTTCTTAGCTCTTCCATTTTGTTGAGGTGTTCTTGGTACCGTAAAGTGCCTTTTAAAGCCATACTTTTCACAAAACCTTAAGAACTCCTTATTCGTGAACTCTGTGTCATTATCTATGTAAAGTTGTAATTTACAACTATATTTTTGTTGGCTTTAATTCCGTGCCAAATTTGATTGTAATTTTGTTCAATCTTATGTACCCTGTATTTCACGTGGGATTTATTTGTAACGGTTGTGTGTGAGAAAGAGAGAGTATGAAGACTCAAGACAATTGAAGACTAAAGTTATTTTCAAGGGGAGCTTGCGAGTAAGCTTCTCACGAAGTGATGCATGTGCCCTACACATGACTGGAATACAAAGAGTCAGGATAGGATAGAGACACCCGCGAAACATTTTGTTTTGCCAGATTGTAATTTCTGATACACTCTATCCTTACCCACACTATATATAACCCCATTACCCACATATGTTGAGGAGTGCTTCTGAGAGAAAACCCTAGCCACAAACCTTGAGAGTTAGAGATTGTTATACTCACAATTCTCTACACAATTACTTATGGATTTTCCTCAACTCCTACCTCTCCATTTCCATACCATTGAGAGGTTGATAGCCCAAACACTTACCACACCCTTTCAGAGTGTCAAGTGAGGTTTTGGTGCTGTTGGGAAGCATTGGAAGAAGCCAAGCTTTGGCAGATGCAATCGAGCGTATTGCTAGACAAGACACGATTTCGAGAAGCCTTGTTGGAGTAGGAGCTTAGAGGGATTAGGTGCATTGGGTAGACTAGGCTTGGAGGGTTTTTTGCTATTCGTGTATCCCAACTGATTGTCTAGTGGATTGATTACCGCTTGGAGGGCGGCAGAGAGGTTTTTTGCCGAGTTCTTCAGTTTCCTCTTCGATAACACATCGGCGTGTTATCTTGTGTTTGCGTTCTTCTTCCCTACTCTTTTACCTTTCATTTTACTACTGTGTTATAATGATTATGGGTTAAAGTAGTTTGTTTGTTTATCCACTTGCATTTACTCTATTCCACAATTAGTTTAAGTTAGATTAAAATCAATTGAGCTGTAACTTTAATTTAGGGGTCTAAATAGCTCTTGTTAGCTTTCAATCTATTCTAAGGCACTTGACCTTCCTTCCAATTTGGTTTTCTGCTTCAGCTTTCCACTTTTTAAACTTTGCAAATGCATCATACTTGTTCATCAAGAAGTAAACCCAAACTTTCCTAGAATAGTCATCAATGAAACTCATATAATATAGAGATCAACCTTTAGAGACAAACTTTGACAGTCCCTAAATATCATAATGAACAAAATCCAAAATACCCTCTGTCTTGTGTATGGAAGTTTTGAATTGTACCTTACACTGCTTTCCCATAATGCAGTTTTTACAAATATCTAACCCACATGACTTAACTCCAGCTAATAGATTTCTTTTCTAAAATTCCCTCATACCACGTTCACCTATATGCCTTAATCGCATATGTCACAAGAGTGTATCATCGTGCTTAGATTTAGTTATTGCAACAGCTCCACCTATAATGGTGCTGCCGAAAAATTTGTAGATATTACCTTTGTAAGCTCTGCGATTCATACCACCTTTTATGACACATAGGCATGTCGGTTCCTTCTCATGAAGACTGGATACATGGTAAGCCAATACTCAATATCCATGAAAGCATTTTTAGACTTAAAGCTAGTGTGAGCCTAGGAGTACGTGGGGCCTCTTAAAAATTGACAGAGGAGTTACCACCTGGTTATAGGTCCAGGAACCAAAACACAACTCCATGAAGGTCTATTTACCAAACTAGGTCCAGAGTTAAGGTACAGGATGGGAAGAGATTAGGTACCTCAAGCCTACCCATGTTGGAAAAACACATGTTTGTATAGCATACAAAACATACGCGGTAGAAAATTAACGGATCTACTTCATTCGCAATTGATAACATGTACTATGTAAATTTCAGAATATAAGAATAAGAAAGTGTACCTTGGTGCGGTGAAATTCAAAACCAAAGATTAAAAGTACTTAGAAACACTTTTAATCTTCACTCTGTTAGGTTCCAAGGAATTAGGAACTAATGTATTAGAACTTCAAATTGTAATGTTGGCAAACCATGATTAAAACATTTTAGTCTCGTTTAGACTTGCACAAAGTATATGTTTTTTTATATAAATTTGGAATCGAGTTGCTGCAGGATTTACTGTGTAAATTTGCCTGGCTCGATCGATCGAGAATTAGACTCGATCGATCCAAAGTCGTGCAGATTGTTTTTTTTGCAAAATTTCCAACTCAGCTCAAGCCCATTTAATGTGTAGGGTTTTATGTTTTGTCTTAAGTATAAAAGGAAAAACCCTTGCCACGTTTTGAGGTTGCTCTTTATGCTCTGTGTGTGAATCTTTTGTGAGATCTAGAGGTGGTTGCCTTCACACATACTTAGGGTTTCCAAGATTCAAGATTATGTCAAGAACTTGGTGATCAATTCAGTTGTTCATTCAAAAGCTTAAAGATACACAAGCGGAAGTGCTTGTACTTGCTGGAAATCCAAGAAAGAAGTAGTCTGTGGACTCGAAGTTGTCACATGGTTGTGGTAGTAAGTTTCCTACTCGAGGTAGCAATAGGATGTTAGTGGTCTAAGTCGCTATTGTGTAAACTTCAATTCTTTCATAGCGGATTCAGTTTCACCTTGAGGATAGCTAGGTTAAATCCTCTCCAGGTTTTTTACCTGTTTGGTTTTCCTGGGTTATCATATCATTGTATTCTTTATTTTCCGCAATTTACAATGATATGATATATTTGTGTTAACCTAGATCTGTTTAATTTGACTAAGTAATCACTTGGCTAAATAACTAGGTTAATCTGGTTGTGTTTAAGGGGTCTAAAAACAAACACACTCCAATTCCACTTGATACCCAAGAAGTGTGGTCTCTCAATCAGCTTATATGTATATGTTCAAGGGAGAATAAGAGAGTGTCCAACACTCACATAAAAAACCATTTCATTCTCTTACAAAATTCTGTATGTTTCTCTCCTTATAACTGACTATCTAATTGGGCTAGCCTCTTGAGCCATTCCAATCGGGCTTTAGTATGTGGCTTAGAGTGGGACCAAAAAGGAACAAATAGAACACTAGATCCAATGGGCCTTGGGCTTTTCTGTCAACTCTTGACAAGTCCAAAATTACCGTTAATTATATTTAATGCCACTATATAAATATAATTGCTCTCTAGGCCTTATTAATAAATTATATCCTAACACTTTATTATACATACAACTCCTTCATAAAATATTCATAGTAATACAAAGTCATGTAGGTTGATTGCCACTTTGAAGATTACTACATCTTAATCCTTAATTTCCCGGTTTAATCCTTTAAGTTATTCATCATATATTTATGAAATCCAATTTCATAAATATATACTTTAGTAACTCCTTACTAAAGTGGTTAGGCCAAACCCATTAAACTTATCTCAAGGGAATATTTTATATCTCCATTAAGAGATTATGAATTCTATCTTGAGAATATATGTTCCATCAACACTAAATGTGGCTGCCCAACATACTGAGGTTTTGATCCTGACTTTAAATCTCACTCCTGATATATCAAAGTAAGCTACACTTCATGATCAGGTCCATTATTTTCTCAGGATTAAGAGTTCATGTAAATAGAAGTCATGAGATTTATTATTAATTTGATAATCGTTAGGAGAATAATAAATCTTCCAGCGGTCTAGTTCAATATGTCTTAACTCTTAAACATATCAACATACCAACTAGAAGTCTCCACTTCCATGACCAAGACAAATCATCTTAGTTGATATGTAATAATCTTCGCAAATGAAATGCCCAATTTTGTCACCGACTACGAACTAAAATTCTGAGTTTACAAAGAACTTATGCTTTATATCTTTTGTGATTAAATCACATAAATCACATACTATGCATCTCATGGACTATATGATAATGCCAAAATATTCATGTTACCATTATTTTAGATAATAATAAAACAAATTTATTAATTACAATATTAAGTCATACATAATATCATACATAGCATCATACAATAGGATTTAAGGGCACTAATCTTAACAGCCCGATCGTAACTGGCCTTCATATATCGTTACTTTAAAGTGGTTGAATGAGGTCTTCCTAATAAGCCAATGTGAATGCGCACATACATCTAAGCCCTAAAATTTGTCTACATGTAAAGATCAAATGGATGTATAAGCATATGCACATCCGATCATATGAAAATGGAAGCATGTGAATATATAAACATGTAAATATGGAAGCATGTAAACATCCAAACATGTGAACATACAAGTATATAAAGATATAAGCGTGCGCGTGTGAACATGTGAATGTGCAAGCATGTGAGCATCCAAGCATGTGAACATGTAAGCATCCAAGCATGTGAACGTGAGCAACCAAGCATGTAAGCATTTGAGTATGTGGCCATGTAAGCATGAGAGTATACAAGTATGTGAGCATCTAAGCATATGGCTATGTGAGCATGAGAGCATACAAGCATGTAAGCATGTGAGCATTGTGGGCGCACCACCCCGCACTTGTGGGTTGCATAGCTCACTTTCTCTTTCTTTGGGATTCGCCACTTAGGTTAGGTTTAGGAACCAAATTGGGCCTCTCACATGAGTCTACATATTAGAAACTAAGTCCAAAGTTAAGGTATGAGGACGAGAAGGTGTTAGGCACCCAACCTCACCCGGCCCATGGGCCGGCCTTTACTAATTTTGATAGGTCATATATAAAGAAGGATATTATTAACTAAGCCCAAGATTCTTAATCATACAATTAAATCAATTAAAAGTTCACATGCAAGGAAATATCATATCACATAATGGTATAAAAGGAAAGAAATCAAATTAGAAGCAATCAAATAAACTAAGTCAGAATAAAATATTTACAGCCTATTAAAAAAATCAATCAAATCATGCATTTATAAGGGAAAAAAATGTTAAATATATAATGGAAAAGTCAAGGAGAAAATCATGGCAAAGTAGTTAATAAACATTTATCATCCTAACCCTAGATGTTTATAGTCAACAGAAACACACATCTCATCAGAAAACATGGAAAATATAAGACCAAATCAAATAAGATAATCGAGACAAAGATTCAGTCTTTTTCTGAGTCAAGCTATGTATGCATGGAGGAGGCTGCATATGCATGCTTGAAAACCTATGTACGCACCTTCAACCATGCGCGCTCATATTGAGATAGAAACACAAAGCCATAACTTTTCACATGTTCAAACAAATTATCACATGTTCATATATATCAATTCAGCCCTTGAGAATAAACTAAAATAAAACAATAAAAGTATATCAAGATATACTCTGAAACATGCATTGGATCTAAACATATTCAAGAACAACACAACAGAACATAATACAAACAAAACATGTTCATCAAATCATATACCGAATCATGTTCATCAATTCATATTTTTAATCATGTTCATCAATTCATATATATAATCATTTAACTCTTCATTAGAAATAAAACAGAACATATGAGTTAAACAAATAGATCAAAGACAAAATCTACACATGTTAAATATTCTCAAGAACAACAAAATAATTCAAACATGTTCAAACTAAGGAAGAGCCATGGAGAGAGACTCACATTGCTTGAAAATTATAGATTTGAGTATTTAACTAGCCCCTTAGTGCCTACACAACAATATTCAATGAGATATCGATGGATCAAAATAAATCAATGGTTCTTTGTTAGTCACAACTCAAAATAAAAGACGTTCTTGAAAAGCTCTTTTGAAAACAATTAGGAAAATGATTTCTTTATGAAAATAACTCTTAGAGAGAGAGGTTTTATAGATAAAAACTATGGTTGTGTACACATATTAATAAGAAATAGGATTCACCATGGAGTTCATAGATAAATATTCTCTCTCTCTCTCTCTCTCTCTCTCTCTCTCTCTCTCTCTCTCTCTCTCTCTCTCTCTCTCTCTCTCTCTCTCTCTCTCTCTCTCTCTAAATCTTTATTGAAAGAGTTTTGAAAATTTACTTTTGATGATTGAAAATATTTTCTGCCTAAGTGAGAAATAAAGGGAGGGTTTTTTGAGACAAAAATGTGTGAGGTGTTAAGGTTTTGGAAGATTCAAAGTGGAAGAAGGTTTGGAGAAGAGCGGTGGTAGAAAAATATATCTCCCTAGCTAGGGTTTGAGTTGGAGGATTTATAGGATATATATATATAGACACACACACACACGCTTAAAAACTACAGTTTTTGGGGTTGTTCAAAGGGTTTTAGGGTTTTCTAAGGGTCTGAAGGGCCACCCCCCCCCCCCCAAAGATTGAAGTGATTGGAGAGCTATAAAAGGAATTTTAGATGACTTGGAAAATAAGTATGTGCGTGAATGCTTCCAAATACGCACATGTATACTCACCAATAACCCTAATTTTGACTGCACTGATGCCCCAAATTCAAATGACCATAAATTACTCATTTTAAATCAAAATTACACAAAATATATATTCAAATTGAAGCCCAAGATGTCTACTCTCCAATGAAATAAACCTCACTCAAATATTCATTGAAGTTAAAAAT